>NC_140087.1:67356573-67359073 GCF_964237585.1 Gallinula chloropus
GTGGAAGGATGCATAGCTTTCACCAAAAGGGAAGCCACTTTAGGTATAGCCGATGTATGTTCTTGGTTAGTTTCCAGGTCGTGTTTAGACACTCCACTTACTCTTTTGTGAAAGGTTGTGGCACTTACAACTACAAATAAAAGTCTGATAAGGCCACATTGGCTTTCCTAGGGTTACAGTGTCTGTCTTTAGCTGCAAGGAGTGGAACTTGGAGGTTCCCTGTGCCCTGCTCCGTTTCCTCCCTAAACCAGGAGGAGATGTGTCCTGGGTAAAATGTTCTCTAGTCCAGTTCCTAGACTGCAGCCTGGGTTGCAGAGGGATCTCTTCCGCTGCTGCCATTTCATCTTCTGCCCTGCATTAGGAAAAGGGCATCTAATGGAAATAGTGCTGTAGGAAGAGAGCCCAGGTCCTCATCTGCACGTGCATTGCCATTTTCCGCCCCACAAGACAGCCTTTTTGGCTGGGTACACCAAGTTTTTGGCTCTTGGCCAAAGGGGAGCTGATATTTTCAAAGTTCGCCAGCCAGGCAAAGAGTTTGGAACTGGCTTTCAGGCTTTGCATTTCCAGTGCCAGCTGCTCATGGATTGAGCAGAAACTCTTCTCGGAGATGTGTGAAAAAATAAACGTTATTAAAATTCCTGGGTTGCTGATTTCCATTTGAATCTGAATAGTCACACTTTTATTAATATCCAGTAATTTCTGTCAGTGGTGGCATAATCTCAGGCCTTGGTCTTTGCACTTAAAATGAAAATGTTGTCTCGCCTTGTTCCAGTGAGATGTATTTTACTGGTACACTGCAAAACTGAGAGGGGAATGGGTGCTTTGGTGCCTTTAACTCTGTAGTGTAAGCTCATGGCACACTTGCCGTCCCTGGAAGAGTCACCCGTATAGAAGGGGGTTCCCAACATACACTCTATGAAATGCACCGACACAAAAAATTTGATGGGTGCAAGTTTTTAGAGAAAACACAGCCCAAGGGCTCAGGTAAGAGGAATGAGTTGTATGAGTGTAAAAATCCCATAATCTATTATCATTGGTTTCCTTCTTCCTGACATTAAACGATGATGGGGTAGGATTAACTTGCTTCCTTCAGGATTGTATTTACCCATGTTGTGCCTAACCTGTTACGGATAAAACAGTTTTGTCTCTACTTCTGACAGCATCTTTCTCCTTTGCAAATTCTTCTGTCATTGTATTTTAAGGTGTCTATAATCTTGATATCCAAGTGCCAATTAAAATGCAGAATTATCGCATAATACAATTAAAATAAAAAACAAAGAAGCCTAGTTTATAAATCTCTAATCTAAATTTAGCTCTTTTTTGGTCACTATTTCTTCACTAATTGCAAAAACAACTATTTGGGAAAAAAAAAAAGAGCTATCAGATATTTTGTTATCTGACCACAGGGTATGAAGTGTTTTTAATTGTTTTTCTGATTAACTGCAAGCTCCCAAATTCAAGTAGAAGCATATATTTGTGTTTTCCGTATGAGATCCTGTACCTTACCAATGGATGAGCATATTTGTGGTACTGTATAAGGATTAATGAAATTAAAAAAAAACCTCTGCTGCTGCTGATTGACCACTGATGGTAAATGTAATTGAATTAGCAGTGCACTAAAATAAATGTAGACAAAATAAATATAGACAAGAAAATCTGGTGAAAGCTTCTGTAATGTTTTAGATTAATAGGCATACAGAATTCTTCACATTTTTTATTACGTTGTCCCTAGATGAATTCAAAGTAATTGGGGTGGTTAATTTTATTTACACAGAGCCGTTCACAGCGCATTAAATAATAGAGATAATTGAACAAGAATTGTCAAGTGTGTACTGATATCAGACATATTACAGAAGGGAATGTGCATAAAACTTCATTTCTATGCAGCCATTGTTTATGGTAATTAAGTACACAGATTTATCCCTTGGTTGCCTTCCAAGCTTATGGCAACTGCTATTGTTGTGCTCCATTAATATGTAATCAGGAAATAGTTTAATTTTCTAATCTGCAGTTTGAGAATTCACTTTCTAACAACTCTTAATTACTGCATTGCCCTAATGATGCTCATGGTTAGGAAAACTGAACCAATAAACTCCGTGGAAGAAGCCAGAGGGGATTATACTTCCAGAGGTGGTGCTTACTTAATAAACTTGTTATGCCTTCACCAGAGGGAGCTCAGTGTCCTTCAAAAGCAACTAATTTTGTATTTCAGAGTTGTACATACCCATGGTGCGAAGAGTTAACATACAGTGTGCGGCAGGGGTGGCTATAAATTTGATTCACTAGAGAACCAGATAAGCGATGCTATCACCATTTTGGTATTTTTCCTACTGTATACTAATTGTAGAGTTTAATTGCACTGGAAATAATGCAGGGGGTTTAATCTATTGTTTTAAACTGTCCTCACGGGTTTATTTTCTGCAAGTTTGTTTTCTTTCATTAGCAACATTAGCTAAACGCAGTATCATAAAATCTTGCTCAGGCTGATAAGCTCTGTATA